>NC_004328.3:440000-457500 GCF_000002765.6 Plasmodium falciparum 3D7 | reverse complement strand
TTCTTTACCTTTTATATTTTAAAAAAATATTATCACACATGGTTTCAACTTTCTTATAAACAAAAAATTTTACAAAAAAGACTTGAAAAATATAATAAAGTAATAAGAAAAAAAATTTTGATCAAATATTATGATTTGTGGTTTTATTATAATGAAAAGAAAAATTATCTTAAAAGTGCTTATGATAAATTTGTTAATAAAAAAAATAAAAATTCATTAAAACAATTTTTTCATAATTTCATTAATAAATATAAAAAGAGAAAGAAAAAAAATTTCATTTATCTTGTTCATATTTTTAACGAATGGAAAAATTATACAAAAAAAAGAAAAACGCTTCAATATGCTACCAAAAAAATTACTCAAAAAAAAAAAAAAAAATTCTTCCTTTTATGGAAAAATAATTTCTTTATCAAAAAAATGAAAAAAAAGAAAAAAAATGAAATTCAAAATATTTATAATAAAAATCTAGTAATCAAATGTTATGTACATTTTATTCTATTTTATAAGAAAAGAAAAAAAGAACATATGAATTATTCTACCATATACGATAATACCAAATATAAGTTGTCTTATAAATATTTTTCATTATTTATACAAATATATAGAGAAAATATATTTTTTAAACAATATTATACATTATATTTAGAAAAGGTTCAAAATATATTTTTCAAAAAATATTTTACTATTCTGAAAGAATATGTATCTAAACGTAAAAAGTTACAAACACTATTCCTTAATATTAATCGGAATAAACAAATTAATTTCCTAATGTTATATATGAGAAAATGGATACATAGATATAATGAAAAAGCAAAATTTAATAATATATTGCAAATCTATAATGATAAAAATAAGTTGTATATTTTTAAAAAGTATTTTCATATTATAAAAAAATATAAAGAAAAATCTTTTGATTTGAAAAAGAAATTTTTGTTTTTATATGAGAAAAAAAATAAGGAACAAGTTCAACACATTTTTACAAACTGGAAAAATTACTATTCTATAAATTCAACCAAATATATATTATTATATAACAAATATAAATATAAGCTTTTAATAAATTATTTTCACTTTTTATATAATTATAAAAATTATAGAATATCCAAAAAGAAAAAAACAAAACAAATGGATGATTATTCAAAAAATAAATTAAAAAGAAAAGCATATATCAAATGGATCTTTTATCATAAAAATTATAAAATAAATATACTTACATTTTATAATTTCAAAAATGATGGCAACTTTTTTGTATACTTCATTCTAAAAATGTTATGGAAATATCAAACCATTGATAACAAAACACATTCCAAAACATTTTTTGATCTCATTAATTTCTCTAATATTAATATAAATATTAATACATTAATTTATATACATAAAAAATATTTTACAAAAAAGAATATTCAAAATAATGTCAATATTTTTTATGAAAATGTTATGTTTGTGTACAAAACATTGAATATTGTCTTTTCATATATACCTGTCTTATTTTTTGTAAACATGAATAAGTTGAAATTTAATTTGCCTTACATATCATTTTCAATCAAAATGGTAAGTAAATAAATTAAAATTAATACAAATATAAACATAAACATAAACATAATTATATATGTTATCAATGATATTATATACATATATATAATTGAGTTATATATATTCTATTTCTCTTAAATATGTTTATATATATATATATTTATTTCATCAGAACATGTTCATATAATTTAAAATTTTTTTTTTTTTTTTTTTTTTTTTTTTTTTTTTTTTTTTCTTAAGGCTTTGTATAAACGCATATTTGACACTTGGCTAGTTGATTGTAGGCGAATTAAACAATTCAAGAATTTAGTTAATAACAAGTTGTTAAAAAATTATTTTATGCGTTTTTTCTCATTGATTCAGAAAAAGAAGAAATTAAATAATGAATTTTTAAAGTATAAGCATAAGAGGAAAATAATATTAAAGAAGAAACTTTTTTCTACTTGGGTCTTTTTGTGGAATAAATATATAAATTTTCGTACCAATTTTGAGAAATTTGATGGAAATAATAAAAAGAAAAGAATTAAGAAAATATGGCTAAAGTGGCTAGCTATAACAAAAGAAAACAAATTAAAGAAGGAAAAAATTGTCGAATTTTTCAAAAGCTTATTAAAAAAAAAAAAAAAAAAAGTTTGGGATATATTAAATGAATATGTAAGTGTGTGTAGAAGAAAGAAGATACAAAATAAAATAGCACATTTATACTGTATGAAAAAATATAAGAAAAAAGCTTTTATGTCATTGTTTATGTATTCAAAGAATGTTATGTATTTTAATACTTTAAATAATATAGCACAATCATATTTAAAACGATTATGTATAATAAAATGGAGAAATATAACAAGAGAGTTTTTTAAAAGAAAGAAAGAATTGCAAAATAGACAATATCACTTTGACTTAAATATACAAAGAAAATATTTCCGTATTCTTTTGTTATTTGTTCATTTTCGTGCTATAAAAAAGAAAAAGGTAATAATAAAAAATATATATATATATATATATATATATAATATACATATATACATTTTCCCTTTGTGGTGTCATTCTCTTAATTTCTTATTTTCTTATTTTTTTAATCATATAGTTCCTACATTTCAAAGAAATACAATACAAAATATGGATATATCAATATTTCAATGAATGGAAGAATTACATAAAAATTAAACAAAATAAAAAGGAATTTCTTGAAAACATGAAAAATTTATTCAACAGGTATATAAATAAAGACATGTATTTAATTTAATTTAATTTAATTTAATTTGATTTAATTTGATTTAATTTTTTTTCGCGATGCTTAAAATTTTTATAATACTGCATTTTTTTTTTTTTTTTTTTTATTTTACTTTCATATTGTATAAAATATATACATTTATATTGCTTTCAATGTAGGAAAAAAAAATTACACTTTTTAAGTAAATGGTATACTTCTTTTATAATAAATGTCAAATTTAAAGAGGTAGAAAAAATTATTGCTTTCAAAATTAGTATTCTTACTTTTGAAAAGTTGATTCTATATAATCAGAAAATGAAGAGGGTATAAATATAAACATAAATATATATATATATATATATATATATATATATATATATATATATATGTATTTATTTATTTATTTATTTAAATTTATCATGGGAACGTTTCTTTCCCATTGATTTACTAATACGATAATAATACTATACACATATACACAAGACATTTTTATATTTATATTTATTTTTATTATTTTATTTTTTTTTTTTTTTTTTAGATTGAATTGTTTTTAAGAAATCGAAGCAAAGTGTTTATATGTCAAAATATTATAAAAAGATGGAAACACTATATAAAAATTAAAAGGTTAAAAAAACATATAAGATTAAAGAATTTCCATTTAATAAAAGATAAATATTTTAGTACATGGAAAAAAACATTCGAGAAAGTAAGAAAGCGAAAAATTAGGGAAAGCAAAATATATAAATATAGGCAAACAAAAGATAAGAATATTGTACATTTATTTTATAATGAATGGAAGAGTGTCTTTTTACAAAATAAGAATATAAAACATTTTGTCTATGTAATAAATAATCATTTATTATATAAATTAAAATATAGATCATTTGTTGTAATATACAAAAATTGTGAGTATTACTCAACCTTACAATTTTTGTTTAATAATTTTTTAATAGATAAAAGAAGTAAAATAAAAAGAAATGTGTTCTCTATATTAAAATGTAATACAAAAAATAGGAGAACATATAAAAAAGCCATTCGTTTTTTTTATAATAATATAATGTCAAAATATTTCAACGTCATCAAAATATATCGACAAAGAAGAGTTACATATAGAAAGAATGAACAAACTTTGATAAATAAGAGAAAAGCTACATATTTCTATACAATTATGAATTTCTATAATTTTCTTAATAAAGTTAAGTATAATTTTTTTCAAATAAGAATGAGGGTAGATAATAAAATAAAAAAGGAATTCTTTAACATCTGGTAAGATAAAAAGAAAATAAAATGAAATTATCCATTGTCCATAAATAATATTACCAACGTATTCAAAATTGTAGATATAAATAAATAAATATATATATATATATATATATATATATATATATATATATATATATATATATATGTTTATTACAAAATTGTATTTATTATTATATCACGTATATGTTGTTATATATATGTATGTATGTATGTGTGTGTATTTTTTTTATTTTATTTTTTTTTTTTTTTGGAATATATAGGTTCTTATTCGTGATGAAAAGAAAAAAAGAAAGGAATACATTTTTGTCAGTACTAAGAAAAAGAGTAAATAAGGTGAAATCTGAAATTTTCTTTAATATGAAAAGAAGGGTAAACAAAAAAAAATATGTTCTTTTATTATTAAATCGAATGGAGGAATTAATAAAAAGTAAAATATATCGCTATGGTATAAACCAACTGAAGATAAATAGAAAGTGTTCTAAAATACATGAGGTGAGAATATAATAATATGTATATATATATATGTATGTGTGTGTATGTGTGTGTATGTGAGAGTGTGCTTGTTTATATATTATATTCTCATATATATATATATATACATATATACATATATACCATATAATTTTTTTTTTTTTTTTTTTTTTTTTTTTTTTTTTTTTTTTTCTTTTTTTTCTCTCCTGTTTAGAAATTATATTTAAAAATGCAAAAAAAAATGAACCAGAAAATATTAGAGAAATGCCTTAAGACGCTGAAGAACCGTATTTCCAAAAAAAGAAAAAGGGAACTAGAAAAACAAATGGTTTCTTTTTTCTGTGAGCAATTATTTAAGAAAAAATATTTTAATATAATTTGCCATGTGTCTAAAATAAAAATGATGGAAAGAAATATGATTATTTTTAAAATAGTTAATAATCATTTGATTTATTTGTTAAGAAGACATTTTCATATATGGAAATATTATATTGATAAAAAAAAAGAATATAAAAAAAAGATTGAATTGATTAATATAAATAAGAAAGCCAAGATATTTTACTTCATGTTATATTTAAAAATTAAAAGTAATTATGATAATATTTGTGTATTATATAAGATATATAATTTATTTCATTCCTCTAGTTGTAAGATGATAAATCTTGATGAAGCACTTACATATAGGAATAAGTCGAAATGCTGTAATATATATGAAGATGGAAATTATATACTTGGATATTATGAAAGTCAAAATAAAGATCTTAAAGATCGTGTTTATGAATATATGGATTTTGCTTTGTATAATAAAAAAAATATATTACAGAAATATGTACATTTAAAAAAGAAAGTTGTAATGTTAAGTAAAATATATAACGAAATAAAATTTAAAGACGACGATTTATTATATTTGAATAAAATTAAAAATAAAGGGAAGAAAAAACAGCAAGGTATACAAAACCATATACATATATGTTATATGTTAAGGAATAGTAATATGAGTAGTTTGTTATTAAATTATTTATTGATGTATGATTATTATGATATGTATTATTTCTGTTTACATATTAAAAAGCATTTTAATGTTTTATATAATTATTTTTTTAATTTCTTATCTGTAAAAATGAAAAAATTATTATTTAAGTTTTTTAAGAAGAGTGTTTCTTTATCTAATTTTATAAAGATGGTTAGTGTAACGGATAAAGACATACATCAGCATTTTAAGATTTTAATTTTTATTTATTATTTGTTTAATGGTTTTATTGGATATTATCACAGGAATGATCAAGGTGGTAATACAATGGATGGAAATAATGAAATGATGAGTGATATTAATAAAATAGGTGATGACAATAATAATAATAATATATATATTATTATAACAAAAGTTATTAATAATTTCCTTTGTATCAAAGAATCTTATGTTGATGAACAAGAATCCGTATATGATATGCCTAAAAATAATCTAAAAATTAATAAAATAAATTTAAAAGGCTCAAATAAATTAAATAAAAAATATATATCTAAAAGGGAAAAAAAAAAAAAATGTATATATGTGGATAAAAAAATAAAAAGAGAAAATAAAAACATGATAATAAAAAGTTGTAATAATAAATATACGGTATATTTTAATACTGATCAGAAAAATAAATATGAAAAAAAAAAAAAAAATGTTGATGAATACATGAATTCAAAGTTGAATAAGATGTCCAATTTGAATTTATTTATGTCACATGTGTCATATATTTCTTCAGTAGGTTCATCAAATAATAGTAGGGAATATATAATAAGTAGAAAGGAAGAAATAAATGAAAAAGAAAAAAACATCAGAAATATACATATAAATAATATTTATAATAATAAAAATTATTATCATTATTTTTATTCTGATAAATGTAGGAGTATAAACAAAATGTCCATACTAAAGGATTATAAAAATATACAAGATGATTTATTAAAAAAGAGAATTGAAGAAGATATGAAAGAATATATAAGACAATTTTATGAACATTTAAAAATTTATATTTTATCAAATTTTCGAGAAACAGATAATAGTACAATCAGTATAAAAATTAATTACTCATTTTTATTAAATGTTGAAAAGAACAAAATAATCGAAATGTATATATTTTTTAAAAGATTTAAAAAAGTTGTAATATCCTGGAAAATGTACTGTAAATATAAAAAAGAAAGAAGAGAAGATGATATAAACAAAATGAATAATATACAAAATAAGATAAGAAAAGAAATTGTTGAAAAATATTTTGGTATATGGATTTTAATATTTAATGAAAAAGTTAAAGAAATAAAAAGGAAGAGAAAAATATTTTTAAAAAAACATATACATATGATATTTGTTTCTTGGCATAAATTAATACAAGTAAATAATTATGATAAAGAAAAATTTAAAGAATTAAAACAAGTTTGTTTTAATAGAATGAAAAAAACATATTTTGAAAAACTTTATTTATATTCTATAAAAATGAAGAATGAAAAACGAAATTATGTAATAATTAAAAAACAGTGTAATAATAAAAGAAAACAGACATTTTTTTATGTATGGTTATTATTATATCAATATGAAAAAAAATATTATTATATACATAAACAAATGAATAATAAAAAATTACAAGAATATTTTTATAAATGGATATATATATATGAAAAAAAGCAAATATATATACATTTTTGTAACACATTAAATGAACTTTTTCTTAAAAAAAATATTTTTGTTCCTATTATTAAGCAATTCAAATTCTATAATTATATAAAAGAGAAAAAGGATAATATAGAAAAGAAATATTTTCTTATATATTATAATATTATAAAAAAAAATAATATTCTGAACAAATTACAATTATATATATATACATCTATTCAATATAAAGAATTAAAATATCTCTTTAACATTTGGAATAAAAAATATAAAAAAAGAAAGATATGCAGAGATGAATTACACCAAATTATAATAAATAAAAAAAGAAAATATTTAGATCATTGGCTAGCCACATATAAGCAAAGTAAAAATAATGTTATAAAGAAATATATGCATCTGAATAATTTTAAAACCATGTTATATTGGAATAAATGGATGTCATATCATCGTTATATGAAAATAATAAAAAAGAATAATAAATATTTATTATTAAAATATTTTTCTATATATAAAAGAAAATATAATACAAATGTAGTAATACAAAATTTTATAAAAAAGAAAAATAGTAAAATAATAAAAGATATATTTACTGTTTTAAAAGAATACAAAGAGGTTAAAAAATATCATAAACATATAAAAGAATACTGTAATACATATTATAAGAAAAAGACATTGAAGATATTATATTCTTCTTGGTTATATGAATATTATAAAATAAAGAAAATTAAAAATGTGTTACATTATATGTTTAAAATATATGATGATAAGATGAAAAGAGTAATTTTGAATGAATGGATAACATATGTAAATAAAAAAAGGTTTATAAAGAATATACATAATAATATTGTAAAATCAAAAAATAATATAATAATAAAGAAATGTTTTTTTATGTGGAATAGATTATATAATTTTTTAAATAAAAAAAAAAGAAATATAATGTATACATATATACATATTTGGAATATTCATTATACATTTGTAGGTTTTATTAAAAAGATAAATATATATCTTTATAATATATATCAAAATAATATATTTTCCTTTTATTATATTTTAAAAAAGAAAAATGAAAATTATTATTGCTTACAAGAAAAAGGGAAATTCGTATTCATCCAGAATCAAATATGTGAATATTTAAAATATAAAAATGATATATTATATGATACATTTCGTTCATTATATATGTATAAAGAAAAGAATAAGACATTAAGAAAATATTTAGAATTATATAAAATGAGAAATATACAAAAGGAGAAAAGGAAAATATTTTTTATATTATTAAAATATAAAAATATAAAAAAAAAAAAAAAATTTTTATTGTCCAATTTGTATACAAATATTATGAATCAAAAAAAAGAATATCTTTTAAAAAAATATTTTATAATATTAACAAATATATATTTTTATAATTACCATTTAAATATATGTGCGAAAACTATTAACGATAGAAGAGAAAAGAGAATAATTAATTTTTACCTGAATAAATGGATAGAATATATTAAAGAATGTAAACAATTAAATCATTTAGACATGTTGTCACAACAATTTTTAAATTATCGTAGAAGATCTGAATTTATAATTTCTTTAAAACAATATTATGTAGAACATAAATGGAAAAATTATTGTGAATATAACTCATTAATTTTTTATAAAAAAGTGCAAGAAAGAATGTTATCAAACTTTATTAAATTTTGGATTATTAAATCCAAACAATTTGAATATTTCCAACAAAAATTGGATGAATTCCAAAAACAATATAATAAAAATATTATAAAGAAATATTTCTTTCTCTTAATTTTTTCGATAAATAAAATTAAAATTGAAAAGAAAAATTTTGATATTGTTCATTTGAAAAGAATAAAAATGATAAAATATAAAGTTTTTTATTATTTATATGATATGTCAATGTCTAGTATAAAAAAATATGAACAAGTCATGACAACATTGAAGGATCAAAAGGGGAACGAAAAATATTTGAAAAGAAAATTTTATTTTGCTTTTTTTAATTATATCAAATATAAGAATCGAATTCACCACATCTTCATAACTCTTCAGGAAAAAAAAAACTTGAACCTTCTGAGAAAACACTTTTACATTTTTATCTACAAGTATGTTACCAATATGAATCATTATAAGTATTATTATTATAATAAGTTTTTGTCCTTGTGGAAATATTACATTGTGATGAGGAAGGGGTATCCATCGAGTGAAAAGACTGATGAAGGTGAAAGTATAAGCGGTCAGGTGGAAGATGACGAAGAAGATGACGATATTGACGAAGACGATGATGATATTGACGAAGACGATGATGATATTGACGAAGACGATGATAATGTTGACGAAGACGATGATAATGTTGACGAAGAGGATGATAATGTTGACGAAGACGATGTTGAGGAGGGGGGTATCCATGACGAGAAAGAGGATGACCATGATAAGAAAGAGGATGTCCATAACGACGAAAATGACATTAATAAATATAATAACGATGATAATCATAACGAAGAAGAAAATAGTAGTTACGAAAAATTTTCTTCCGAGAACCATATTAATAATAAAGATCATGTCGATTTTTCTGTTGACATGTTCGATGATGAAATAAATGTACAAAAACAAACAAAAACATTTGATAATAGTAGTAATTCAAATGATTCTTTGGGTTATTCATCTTGCATTTTTAAATTTGAAAAAAAAAATTCTAATCAAAATAATAAGAACGAAAAAATGGTAGAAAATAATAATACGAGAGGTTATATAAATTCAGGAAAAGATAATTTGAAGGAATCTTTTGAAACAAAGGATGATAGCGACACATCCTGTTCTATAAACCTTAACAATCTTATCATGATAAAATAAAAATAAATAAATATATATATATATATATATATATATATATATATTTATTTATTTATATGTATATGTGTATATGCATATGTATATTTTTTTTTTTTTTCATTTACCATTTGGTATATTTATATCTTTCCATTTTTATGTTTTTTTATTTGTTTCATTTTCAAAAATTTTTATTTTAATTGTAAGAGAATTATTCTCATTTTTTTAAGATTTATAAAATGAAATACCTTGTCAATAATGTAAACATGTTTTGTTATATATGAAATATTTTTATTTTTAAATATATTAAAAGAACAAAGTATAGAGAAGACTTTATATGTTTTTTTTTTTTTTTTTTTTTTTTTTTTTTTTTTTTTTATTTTACACATTTTGTATGATTATAAGAATTTATTAAAAAAAAAAAAAATTATAACACATACATATATATATATATATATATATATATATATATATAATATATGTTGTATGCACATACGTTTGTACAAAAAATGTAACAGTTGTTAAGATACTTCATTATTAATGGTCATGTTTTGATATATTGTGTTTTATATAATACATATATTTTTTTCAAACGAACATATAAAAATGGTCATATAGAAATCTTCGAAATATTATCTAATATATACATATTTATTTTGTTTGGTACATTTTTCCCTATGGACCATATAATAAAAAAAAAAATTAAAATGAATAAATAAATAAATATATATATATATATATATATTAACATTCTATAACATTTATATGTACATATATACATATATTACAATATTTAAATTATATATGTATTTATTTTAAAATATTAGTATTTTTCCTTTCCTTTATTTGATTGTGTTTGTATAAATATATATATATATATATATATATATATATATATATATATATTTGCATGGTTCTTAGAATTTTTTTTTTTTTTTTTTTTTTTATGAAATTAAAAAAAGTTAGGACAAAAATATATATATATATATATATATATATATATATATATATGCTATGTATGCAGCACTTAATCAATTTATTAAAGTTTTTAATTTATATTCCAAAAAAACAGAATTAAAAATGAAAAATATAAATATAAATACATATATACATATATATATTTTTTTTTTTGTGTGTGATAAAAAAAAACTTGTATATTTCAATTTTATCTCTATAAGACAAATATATACTTATATATAATTCAAATGTTGTAGTTTTCAATCTTTTTTTATTTATATTGTTATACTATTTTGTTTTGTTCACTATAGATCATTATACATACATACATACATACATACATACATACATACATACATATATATATATATATATATATATATATATATATATATATATATGTAACAAATTATTTTATATACTATAAGGTATATATAATATATGTGTATTTATTAAGCACATTATAGAACAAAAAGGAAAACATTTTTTTTCTTTTTTTATTTTGTTTTCTTTTTCTGTTCTTAAAATGGAGAATAAACCAGAAGAATATACAAATATACCAAATCATTGATCTATTTTTTTTTTTTTTTTTTTTTTTTTTTTTCTTGGTTTGTCCTTGTTCTTTTTAAAAAAAAAAAAAAAAAAATAGACCATAATAAAATAAAAAAAAAATAAATAACTTATAAAATATAGATAAATCATGAAAGAATGTAACAAAAGAAAAAACTTGAAAACATATGAATATAATAATTATAAAAATATAGATGAAACATATAAAAAAAATGATCATATTTATAAAATATTATTAAAGGAAGGAATAAATTATATTGAAAATGAAAATAATGAAATAATTAAAAACGATATGTATATATATACTTTATTTTTTAATCCTATAAAGGAGGATAAGAACAAATCTATAGTCTATAATGAAGAGAAATGTGTAAAGGAAAAAGAAAAAAGGAAAGAAAAAAAATTATACAATACACTATTATATTTATCAAATATAAAACATAAAAGAAATTCTTTTAATTTCCCTATATATACATCGTACAAGTATAATTATAAGAAAACCAAATATCTATTTTTAAAACATAAAATTTTTAAGAAAAGAAAAAATAAAAATAATAAAATAAAACCAGAAAAAAGACAAATAAATAATATCTTATACCATATACATCCTCTTAACCAAATGAACAAAACAAATGTCGACTTAAATCGTTTTACAAATAAATCTGTAGAAGATAATTATTGCACAAAGTTGTTTTTTAATAATTATGATAAGGATAATTATATAATTTATAATAAAAATGTTTGTAAAAAATTTATTCACTTGCAAAGTGTATCAGCGGCATTGTATAGTTCGGCATGTACAGCATCTGTTGATCATATAAATGGTAATATAAATGATCACCCAAAAGAACTTATAAAAGATAATATATGTAATCACTCCTCTGAAGATGATATATCTACATATAATAAAGTACTCCTTTATAAAAGAGTAAATATAAAAAATGATAAAAAAAAAAGTAGTCAAACAACTAATACAGAAGGAAGAAAAATATCACCTTTGGAGATCAATAAAAACGATACCCTTAGTAATTCAAGAGATAATAAAAAAGTGTGTCATTTAAAAAATAATATTTTTTGTGAGAATGAAGACAACATTTTTCATGAAGCAAAAAGTAAGGAATGTTCTATACTTAGCTCCAGTCATCAAAATGGAAAAGATAAAAAAAAAAAAATAAAAAATAATAATAAAATAATAATAATTAATAAAAATGGTACATGTGATATGAATATAACTAGTAGTAAGGATAATAGACCACCTAGTGAGGGAATAAAAAATTATGATAAATATTATACGTCAAATGATATGTTATCTTATCATAATAACAATGTGCCTATTAGTAGTTATATATATCACGATAAACCTAAGCAAAATGAAAAAATAAATGTGGATCATAGTATTACAAAGGTTGTAAAAGAAGAAAAAATAAATCTTCAGAATGATATAAATAGAAATAATTATCATTATAATGATAATTATTATAATGTATTAAAGTATGAAAAAAGAAACCGAAAAAATCAAAGACATCGAAAGAATGATATAATACGAAATTATAAAAATGCTTATACCCAAACTGATTTTATAGATAAAGACAAAAGTGGAAATATATCAAATGAAAAAAATATAATGATAAAGAATAAAATTAACATAAATAACAATGGAGAATTAAAAAATATTCAAAATAATCCATATATGAAATATATCTACAATAATAATCATGTATTCCAGAAAAAAACAGAAAAATGTATCTCTTCAAATGATGATAAACATTCATTTAGTAAACAAAATGAATCAAATGTTTCTAAGGAGGAATATGATTTTATAAATACTACATCTATGTATGATAAATATCAAGAGCAATTTAGTAAACTCGTTAAGACACCTCACAACAAAAAGAAGCATACAAAGGTTGGTATGAAAAATAAAAATAATATCTATAATAATAACAATAAAATGTATAATCATAAAAATAATATCTACAATAATAACAATAAAATGTATAATAATAACAATAAAATGTATAACCATAACAATAATGTGAATAATCATAACAATAATGTGAATAATCATAATAGTTATTATTATAATTATTATAACAATGTTTATGGATTTGGTGAGACACTAAAATTTATGAAGTATAGAGAACTACTAAGGAAATATATGGGTACATTTTATAATTATAGTTCCTTAAAATGTGCTAGCTATATTATTATTTACTCATTAATAGTAAAGATTATTACACAGATATCGAAAAATATAACAACTTCTAATTTAGCTAATGACACAAATGATATGAACGGTATTAATGGAAATAAATTAAATACAAATTTGTTTTTAAATATATATGATGCTGATGGTATTATTCAAAGTATATGTTATATTGTTTTATTAATATGTATTATATTATTAATAAAATTAGGGATACCATCAACATATTTATTTGCTGGTAGGTTAACTATATTATTTATGCTTTTATTTGTTATACAAATACCTATAATGATATATGCAAATTTTCTTTTTTCAAAACAGGAATCAACACATATTAATAATAATAATGATAATAATAATGATAACAATAATGATAATAATAATGATAATAATAATAACAATAATGATAATTATTATAATTATTATAATTATTATAAAATGGGTGTGAAATATATTTATGATAGAAAAAAAGATTATTTTAATTTACAATTACAAAAATTATGGTCCCTATTTTATATAGATACTATGAATTTATTAATATATACAATACTTATAACAATAGTGTCCTTATATGCTACTTATCATAAATTAATATATCCACATTTATTAAAATTTTATCTAGACCATTTTTTTTTAAGTTCATATTCAATTGTAAAAAAAGAAATAATTCATTTTAGAGTACCTAATAATATTGATGCATATTACCTGAACAAAATGAATAGCTACTTATTTAATACCTTGTATAAAAAACAACAACATGGTTATAAAGAAAATGTAGAAAGTACAACTAGAAGAGCAATAGGTTATAATATAGTTATTAAAAAGGAGAAATGTTCTTTTTTTCTTAACCTCTTTACAAAACATGTATCAAATAAAATTTTCCCAATGAGGAATGATAAACATTTGAATTTCTATATTATCTTCTACATAGGTGAATTAGATAAAAAAGGAAGACCACATGGTTTTGGTTATTGGAGAGGTATAAATTTGGAGGGAGAAGTTTTAATTGGATACTGGTATCATGGAATACCTGTTGGTCCATTCAAATGTAGAGATTTTAAAACGGGTTCTGGATTTATGTGTATAAAAATTGGATATGGAAAAACGAACTGTGAGCTCAACGACTTGGAGATAGGTAAAAAGAAAAAAAAAAAAAAAAAAAAAAAATATATATATATATATATATATATATATATAATATATATAGATACACACATATAGATACATATACATATATATATATATATATATATATATATATACTTATTCATCTTTATATTTCATATTGTAGGTCTGGCAGACACCGAATGCTGTGTTAGCGGGGCCTTTTACAGAACCTTCCCAAGGGTAATCTTTTACAACTTAAATCTTACGAATAATACCTCTAAAAATAGGAAAAACGAAAGTAACCATGGTATTTTTGAAAAACGAGAATGTTGCGAATATTTAATCATCAACAAAGCGAGCAATGATATACTTCGTATTGATTATAACAAACTTTTAAGTGACGAAGAGGAAGAGAAACAAGAAGAAAAGGAGAATTCACAGAATGACACTATTATACATAATGATAAATATGATAGTAATAATAATAAAAATAATGATAAATATGATAATAATCATAATATACATAATATACATAATAATAATAATAATAATAATAATCTTTATGAACACCTTGCGGTTAATCATATTAAGGTTACACAAAATGAAGATAAAAACCATGATAACAAGGAAATCATTTTAAACATCCCTTGTAATTATAAAGGAGATGAAATACCCCCCTCGTCATTTTTAAATGATGATATATTATTAGAAAAAGACATTCTTAATTACGACGATATCTGTGATTTAGGTTATAGCATACAAAATGAAATACATTCAACATTTAATAAGAATATAGAAACAAACAATTCAAATATAAATATTCATGACAACAAAAGTTGGTTTAGAGATGATATTTCATATAATAATTCCTTTGATAAAGATAATAGTAATTTCTTATGTGATATGAATATTCCTATAAAGGAAGACAAGGAAAATATATCTATTTGTTTGAATCATGACACAAATAATTATAATAAAAAGGAGGACATCGGTGAAATCAATTTAACAAAAATAACTACAAATAAAATGTTCAGTGATCAAAACAAAATTTGCGTTCTGAAAAATGATTCTTTACCATCTCTATCTAATATTAAAAAAAAAAAAATTGAAAAAAAAAAAAATATTCTTAATGTATCAAAAAATGGAAGTTTTAAGAACACGAACAAATTAAATGATAATAAAAAAGATATTTGCTTCAACCCAATATTGAAAAATAAAAAGGAATTAATAAAAATAGAACAAGTAAAAGAACACGGATTATTATATAAACAAAGCAGTTTTAATCCGCAGCAAAGTGAAACATGTCATAAAAATATTAAAGGAAAAAATCCAAAAAAAAAAAAAGCAAAAATGTATGTTCATAAAGAAGGATTATTTTCAAAACCTAAGGTGATAAAGTATTCAAAAGAAAAAACTACAGGACAGATGAATGTAGATGATGACGAGGAGGACCGTAAGGATAAACATGGGAATTCGTCCAAAAAAAAGTTATACAATATTATTAAGAGTAAAATATCTAGTAAGAATAAAAAGAAGGAAATATTAAACACTGGGAAGAAAAAGGAAAATGCACATTTAAATGAATCTGATGTATCAAAAAAAAAGGATGTTGATAATAATATGAATTTATTGAGGAGTTCTTATGAGGAAGATCAGTATAGAAGAAGAAGAATAAAAAAAAAAAAGAAAAAAAAAAAAAAAAAAGGTATAAACAATAAAAGGAATGAAATGGAACAAAACAAAGATGACAATAATTATGAAAAAGAAGAGGATGAAGGATCTTTTCGTATATATAACAAGTTGGGAAATGAATATATACATGATAACAATAATGATAATCATCAATTAACGGATGATAAACGGAAAATAAAGAAACATATAGGATATAGTATGACGAACAATATTTTAGATTTTAAAAGATTTAGAGGTTTTAAAAGAAGAAAGAAAAAAACGAAAAAGAAAAAAAAAAGCCATGATAATATAAACATGAAAAGTTATCATAATAGCGATGATAATAATAATGACAATAGTGATGATAATAATAATGACAATAGTGATGACAATAATGATGGTAGTAATCATAATAAGAATAAGATTAAGAATAAGTATAATAAATATTTTCATTTTAATAAAATATACAAAATAAGAAATAATAGACGAAGGAGGGCATTTTTACCAAAAGCTTTATCAGGAACATTACCAAAATTAAAAAGGAAAAAAAAAGGTAGAAGATTATTGTTTTCTGATACGATAACAAATGTATATCAAACTAAGTGTATGAATGTAATATTACAAAATTTATGTCCTCACATGCCAAACTTTGGTATAATATATAACACAGATTTACATATATCAATAGATGCTGAAAGAGGATTATATATCACTGGTTATATTAATAAAAAAAATTATAACTTTTTAGCAAGTAGAAATACAAAAGACAATTTTGAAGATAATGAAGTAAAAATTAAAATTATAAAAAAACGAAAAAATACATACAATACATTTAATCATAATAAATATAATGATAAACATATATACTCATGGATAGATGATATTAAAGAATTAAGTTTAGATGGGTGGGTAAAATGTGAATTAGCTGGATGCTTAGAAGCAGTCATTTTTATACATGGATATAATACAAGTCATTTAGAAGCTCTACAAATTTTAGGTCAAATGGCTTCTTTTGGTAATTTTCCTA
>NC_004328.3:425000-435000 GCF_000002765.6 Plasmodium falciparum 3D7 | reverse complement strand
GAAGTGATAGAAAAAAAAACCCTTCTTTTTCTAAAACAAAAATTATTTTATCTTTTTTTTTTTTTTGTAAAGGAGCTTTATTTTTAATGAAGCGTATTATACTGACGTACATTTTATGTAACTCCAAAAAAAAAAAAAAATAAATAAATAAATAAAAAATAAAAAATAAAAAATAAAATAATAAATAAAGTAATAAATAAAATAATAATGATAATATAATAAAACAATAAAATACCTTTTTTTTAATATTTCTATTTCTATTTTTTTTTTTTTTTTTTTTTTTTTTTTTCATTATCCCATATGTTGTTTAACTTTTCATTCTATATTATTTCAGTGTTGCTATAAATAATATAAGAAACAGAAAAATGGTTTCTTGTAAACTTTTAGAATTTTAACATCAATATAACAACAGCTTTTTCTCTTAATCCATTCTTCCTTTATTATTTATTTTATTTTATTTTATTATTTTATTTTATTTTATTTTTATTTTTCTTGTTTAATTAATAATAAAATAATTTTTTTATTATTATTTATTTATTTTTAAATTTTAATTCAAAGCAACTTATTTTGTGTATACAAAATTGGGAATATATATTTTAATATACTTATATTTCATATATATATATATATAATATATATATGGATAGTAATAATAATATTTATAATAGATGTTCTCAAAAAAAAATATTAAAATAAAAAATATATGTATTTATATAATAATATATTCACATATAAAAGGGCAAAAAAAAGAAAAGAAACTCTAGATTTTCTTTTTTTATAGAAAAGATAATATAATATATTAATTTTTGTAGTTTTAAAAAATGATAGAAAAAAGGATGATTCTTTTGTTTTTTTCATTTATAAATATGTTGTAACCATAATGTTCATAAATATATTTATTTATTTTAAATTATAATATGTAATATGTATATTTTATCATATTGAACGTTTGTTTGTATGTTTCTCACTGTTTTTTTTTTTTTTTTTTTTTTTTTTTTTTTTTTGTTTCCTTAATATTGAATTATAACTTTATAATTCCCCCCCAATATAAAATATATATATATATATATATATATATATAATATATTTATATGTTATAAAATAAATATAGTTAAATATTTTTAAATCAACTGAAACATATATATAATATATATATATATATATAGTATGTATCATGGCTTAGGGCACACGCTTTATTAATATAAAGAAATACAAATTTTAGATGAATAATAAAGATATAATATGATTAATAAGGATAGTAATATGAACCATAAAAATGAAGAGAACAAAAATTACAGCCATGATAAATGCCAAGTTAGAATTAGAAATAAAATAATGATTAAGAAGAACGGAAAAAATTTAAAAGAAAAAAAAGGCATGTATAGATCTATTTATGAAATAAATAATAACGATGCAGATGCTCATTTCTTTTTTAACCTAGAATCAATTCCGTGGACATCATCTTTCTTTCATTTGAAAGATAAAGATCTGTGCTTATTTGGTAGAGAATTAAGAAAGAGGAATATTTTTAAAAGATGTTTTCAAAGAATACATAAAAATAGAAGAAGAAGATGTATGTCCTATAACCCTTATAGAGTTCCATTGATTTGTAAAAAAACTGCATTAGATGAAATGTTAATATCTGAACCCAAAATAAAAAAAAAAAAGAAAAAGAAAAAAAAAAAAAAACCAAATCTTATGACGTATGGTTATTTTTATAAAAAGTTTATTATGAGAAGTAAAAAAAAAAATTGGCTTGAAACACATACATATCATTCTAAAAGATTTAAAATGATTAGTATTTATGGATATAAACTAGCTTTAAAAAATTATTCAAAAATTAGTAGAAGAATATTTAGATTTAGTAAAAGGAAATCATTAATACATGATATGTCCTATGTAGAAATAATACAATTGTCAGGACACGAAAATCATTTAATACATACATTAAAAAAATGTACAAATATTGAGCAGTCTAATATGTTAACTAGTAAGTTTATTAATGGTATACTTCTTGGAAAATTATTTATTTATAAAAATATAAATGAACATAAATTAAATAACGAAAAGGAGCATAATATTAATACGAACCAAACTCATAATAACAATAATAATCATCCCCATTCTGATGATGACTTTTTCAACTCTAAAGGGCAACTCATATGTCCTGCCTACTTTTTATGGCGTTCCAAATTAAAGGAAAATAAGAAAGTCAAAGAACCCAGAAAAAAGCAACACAAGGAAATAAAAGACTACAATAAAGAGGATAATATAAATAATATAAACAATGTTGATAATAATATAAGTATGGTAAATAATGTAAATAATGTAAATAATGTAAATAATGATCAATATAAAAATGATATACAAGTTGTCGATAAAAATAATCACCTAACCGCAATTCACCAAACCTATACAAACGACCATACGAATGTTAATATAGATAAACTTGGTATTGAGTTAAAAAAAGAAGAAAACAAAAAAAAGAACTTATTAAACGATGATATAAATAGAGATATATGGATATTTATACATCCAAGTTGTTTAAAAGATGTTATAGAAAATTTTAAAAATATAAATTCTTCTGTTCATATAAAACATATAAAAGATATGTGTATGTACGAATTAATTGGTCCGAAAAGTTTTGATCTGTTAATAAATATTTTAAAAGTAAAAACAAAATATGTTCATCAAGAGAAACATGATAGGTATCATTTTAAATATGAAAATGTAACCATTCCTTACGATTTTGTAATACCACTATATACTGTATTACCAAAATCAATAGGGCCATTTTTGCTAAATTATAAGGTTAATGAAAAGGATATACAAAAGAATTATAAGGAAAAATATTTATGTCAACATAGGGATATAAATAGGAATAGAAGAAAATATATAGACAAAAGTAACAACAATAAAAAGAATATTCATAATAATAATTGTCGAGATAATATTAATGTAATAAAAAAAAAAAAATCTCAAAACTTTTTTGAGAATTCATTTGATTATCTACAAGAAAAAAACGGAAACAGAGTCTTACGAGAAAAAGACTTTTCTCCTTTTGATAATAACATACTTATGAATGAAAAAATTAAACAAAATGTAATTAAACATATAAAGGTTAATAAATATGAACATGTCAGGAGTAGTAAGAAGAAAAAAGTTAAATTGTCTATTCTGAAAATGATGGAACATAACAAAAATATTGATACATACGAGGCTATAAAGGAAAAAAGAAAATGTATAAATATAGTGAAAGACATAAAAAATAATAATAATAAAAATAATAATATTAATAATTTAAATAACTGTGAAACTTTAAAAGATCATATTGAAATATATAAACATAACGGGAACAACGAAAAAAATAAAATGTCAGAAAAATATGGTGACATATATGAAACCATGAAAAACAAAAATTTAAATATAACGTATGATAAAAAAACCATAGAAAATTATTTAAAAGATTATTTAGAAGATAATCATAGAAATAAACCAAAGAATTATAAACAATTTGAGTCTAATATTATTTCGTCCGAATTAAAGAAAACAAAAGAAAACATTTCAAATAATTGTAAAAAGTATACTAAAGTACCTATATTAATTATTAATAAAACGAATAATAAAAATCAAAGATATTTTATTGTATGTCCAGCTAAAAAAAAATGTTCCACTCTTTTCCATTTATTAATACGTAATGGATCTATAGCAATAGGTTTAAAAGAAAGAGAAAAAATATTAAAGTGTTGTAATTTTTTGACATATCCTAAAGATTTCCCAGATACATCTGGAGGTATTTCATATAACAAATTAAGAGAAGATATATCTACAAATTCATATTTTCAAAAACCAATAAACAAAAGAGTTAATTATTATTGTATAGGTATTAATAATCCTTTTAATTATTCTTGGATATGTATTTATCCTTATAATAATCATATTAAAATTATAAGACAATCAGATCCATATAATCAATTCATGATAAAAACATTTATACAAGGATTTCTCACCATATCTTTAAAACGTATTTCACAAATAAATACATTCAAAGATTTTGATATTTTCATAGAACATTTTAAATCTAAATTTTTAATTTTCTCAACATATTTTATATCTGTTTATGTCCAATCATATAAAAAAAGTACCCCTAAGAGGTTAACTCATATATGTTCATTGACATTGAAGCAAGTCATCAAGTTTTTTATAAGTAAGTTATTGAATATGATATAGGATGAATATATTAATCCTACATACATATATATATATATATATATATATATCATATTGTAACAAAGCATGATTCACCAAAAATGTGAACCGTTTATGCATTGTATATCTGTAGCGAATTATATTTTTATTGTGTTATATTTTTATTTTTTGTAGAACATGCTGATACCAAAAAATTGCTTGAGTGGGTCATACACAAACGAATTAACAACAAACACAAGAAAAACGAAGATATTGAAAAAATTAAAGAATCCATAATTCATAAATATAAAAATAAAATAATGAAAAAGAATAAAATTAGAAATTTACAAAAATTATCAACAGACCAATCAAAAGAAGAAAATAAAAAATCTAACAATAGTCAAAAAAATGAAGCAGAAATTATTTTATCATCTAAGCAAATCATTGGATATGTCTCAAGTGGCGGACATGTATTATCTAAAGGATATGGATATGGAGTAGCCCATATATCCTTTTATCTATTTTTACACAATTTGTTAAATCATCTTTTTGCTTTAAAACTATGTAAAATTTTAATAATAAAAAAAAAAAAGAAAAGTGTTTTATACGTATCTACCAATCTAAATATTATGAAAGGCTTCATACGTTATTATTATTTTAATGTAATTTATAATTTTTTTTTTTTTTTTCTAAATTTTATAGTAACACAACAAGAAATAAATATAAATGTAAATGGAAAGGAGTTTGTATTTCTGGGCTTGATGAGAAATGTCAATTCGGCTTATTACCACCATGGTATGTTTAAATGAAAAAAGAAAAAAATTATCATACTTATTTATTTTATTATATATATATATATATATATATATATATACATTTGTCATATTACGATTTCATTTTTTATTTTTGCAGTATGGATTAATTTAGTGACTGAAGATATGTACCTACCCTTTTAAGACTAATATAAATTTGTAAGATATATATATATATATATATATATATATATATATATAGGAACTTTTTTTTTATTTTTCTACCTATATGTTATAAATGGTGTAATAATAAAATATTGTTATATATTTATAATACTGAATTAAAATTATATAATATTTTTTAATTTTTTAAATATATAAAATATTATTTTTTTTTAAATGTATTTCAAAAAACGAAAAAAGAAAAACAATGTAAAAATAGACACATTTTTTTGAAAAAACTTTGCGTAAAATATATATATATATATATATATATATATAATTTCAATTTTAATATTTATATTTTTCTTATTGTTTCAAAAATAAGATAACATGAAAAAAAAAAAAAAAAAAAAATTAGAAATAAATAAGAAATAAATAAGAAATAAATAAGAAATAAAAGATATATGCATACAAATATATAAAAAAATATTCTATTTAATTATAATGAATTTTATTTTATTCCTTTTATTTTATATCTACATTTAGATATATTTAATATGATGGTATGAAAACATCCGAATCTTTATTTTCCATAGAAATATTTATATAATCATTAACAATTTCAAAGTTGATATCTTGTAATAATACAATACCCCTCGTTTCTATAATTTTTAAATCATCTGATACGATACCTTTTATTCCAATATACTTTGAATCCGTATTAAAGTTATTATCTTTTAATATACAATCGACATAATTACCTGGAAATGAAAAAAAAAAAAAAAAAAAAAAAAAAAAGTTACATGAATATGTGCAGGTAAAAAGATAAAAATTAAAAAAAAGAAAAAAAAGACATGAACATGTTCAGAAAAAAAAAAAAAAAAAATATATGTATATATATATATATATATAATATATATATCCATATTGATATATTTATAATTTATTCAATTCTTTTATTTCTTGAATTATTTTACCATTTACTGATTTAACGTTGATTACATTTCCTTCTATATTCATAATTTCACCTATAAAAAATATATCTTTATTTATAAAATCAGCCAAGTATTTTTCCGAAATAAGTTGTCCTACTTTTATTTGTGCGAATTCTTCGTTATAGTTTACTTCACTGCTTTCAGGAAAATTAAAATTATTCTCTTCATCCATATTATCCATGTTTATATTATTATATGTATGTTTTATAAAGGTTACGTTACTATGTATTTTATTATTACTATTAATTTTTTTTTTCTTTTTATTATTTATTAATATTATTATTTTCTTGGAATATTGTCATATGAATTATAACATAAAAAAAACAAAATTAAAGCACGAAAAATAAATAAATAAATAAATATATATATATATATATATATATATATATTGAAATATAAAAGGGACATATAAAATATTGCTTTTTCTTTTTAATTCATTATATCTTTGAAATACAAATAGTTCTTCAAGTATAATTCTTTTATTAAACGTGATATATTATAAACATAAGTTTATGAATATTTATAATCTGTATAGTACACATATATACATGGTTGTTATATACATATTATATATAATTGTAAAGTTTAGACCTAAACTTTTAAATATAAGAAAGCTTGAAAAAAAAAAAAAAAAAAAAGGATTATATCTAAAATTAAATAATTTCTGATTGTGTTTTTAATGTTTATAAATATACATATAAAATTGTAAGACAATTTACAATTGACAATTCTTTTTTCTAATATGGTTTTATAATACATATGAATTGAAATATGTTAGTATATATACAAATATATATATATATATATATAAATGTATTTAAATTATTATATAGTAATATTTTCTTACTATATAATATTTTTATTTTCTTTAATTATAATAAATAATAAAATATTGAATTTACATATAAATATATATTATATATATTATATATATAATATAAATAAATTTATATATAATATTATACATTTTTTTTTTCTCTTTTTTTTTTTTTTTTTTTTTTTTTTTTTTTATCTCTTCTCTGAGTAAATATGTTACGCATATAAATCTAAAAATTTACATAATATTTTCTGAATTTTTTAAAATAATTTTTTTATAAAGACTTTTTTTAAAAATAATTATATACTTTGTATTTTAGATAAAAATAAAAACAATATATATTAAAAAAGAAAAAAAAAGATATGTATTAAGTATAGTATAGTTTATTTTCAGAATATTGTTTTTTTTTTTTTTTTTATCAATTAATATATTTGAATTATTATTATTATTTTTTTTTTTTTCAACTTTCTCTTTTTAAATATTACAAAAAAATATACAATATATTATATATATATATAATATAATATAATATAATATATATACTATCTCCTTACACATATAATATATATATATATAATATATATTTTTTTCAAGTACACATTACAGTTACATATACTTAAATATAATACATTCTAATATTATTATTTCTTTCGAACATTTTGATTTCATTTTATACCTTTTTAACTTAATTTTTTTTATGTACTTATTTAAAAAATTTTTCAAATAGAAAAAAAAAAAAAAAAAAAAAAAAAAAAAGTGTATCCTCATATATTATATATGTAAATTTTTTTTTTTTTTTTTTTTTTTTTTTTTTTTTAAAATGTATATATATATATAAAATAGTACACTTCAATGGATTACGAAGAAATAATATGTGTGCATTTAAACTTAAAATTTATAATTTTGAAGAATATAGAAAAGGATGATAATTGCTTATGTGATGATTTTGTTATAAACTTACCAGATTTGAATGATATTGATTCATGTAATAGTTCTAAGGGATATTTCATAAAAAAATTTCATGGGCTTTTAAAAAAACGCAAGAAAAATGAATATGAATGTGTTATAAGCGGTACTTTAAATGAGATAGCTAATTTTTTGTATGAGCATATTGAATTATTTATTGAAATAAAAAAAGAAGAAAAAAGGACGAAAGAGAATGTGGAAGATTATGTAGATAATGTACAAGTTATACAAAGGAATGAAAAACAAAATAATGAGGAGAATAAAAGAAGAGATTATCATAATATTGATGATGATAAGATAAATTACGATAACTATCATAGTGATAATAATGATAACTATTGTAATGATAATTATACTTGTGAAGAAGTGTTAAAAAGGAAAAATAAAAATTTATCTTCTTATGAAGAGAAAAAGTTGGATAAGAATAAAATTCATTTACTAAAAAGTGTAGATATGCATGATAATTTAAATTTTGACAAAGAAAGTATTTATTTCAAATGTTTATTTAGTGATTTAATAAATGATTTCGAATATATACAAAACAAAAAATATGAAAATATAAGTAATTTTTATATAAGTTCTGATTTGATATTTTCCATATGTTTAAAATTAGAAGAACATTTAATTGAAAAAGAAGATTTACAAAAAATAAATTTAAAGAATGATAATAATATTCATATGAAATTAGAAAAGTATGATAATAAATATAAACATGTGTTAAATCTATTTCATATGAATAGTATATTTTATTTATATGTCAATTTTAATCAATATAATAAGCAGTTTTTTCTAGATAATGATATAGAAGTAGTCATAGGAGAAACCGTACAAAATGTAAGTGAAAAAGTAAGAATGGGTGATGATGATTCAAGGGGCGATATCCAAATAGGTTTAAGAGAACAGAATGGGATTAATAATATGAACGAAAAAAAAGAATTTTTATATAGAGAAAATAAAGAGGAACAATATGATGATGTAAGTGACAATATTAATGATATGAATAATATGAATAATATGAATAATGTGAATAATGTGAATAATGTGAATAATATGAATAATGTGAATAATGTGAATTATATGAATAATGTGAATTATATGAATAATGTCAATAATGTGAACAATATGAACAATATGAACAATATTAAGAGTGATAAATCATACCATGGTAACCATCATTTTAACACGGGCTGTCATTTTAGTTTAATATTAGTCGATAATATAAAAGAGATAGCTGATTATTTTTATATTAATAACTTTTGCCTACATTTTAACGGCATCAAATTATATGTTGATAAAAAAGGTATTTTTTCCTTTGATCATATGAAAAATAAAAGTGAAGTTAAAGATCAATGGGTGTTTTATAAAGACTCGAAAAAAATAACATATAATTTAAATACGATAAGTTCAATTAATAATAATGATAAACAAATAAATATTAGAGCTAGTATCATTTCAATATTTTTAAATACATGTACAAGTATAAATAACGGTATTCATTCGTTTGGTTATAGCTCAGGTAGTATAATTCATGATAATTATAACATAGATGAATCTTATTATAACAATGATAATTTATATAAGGATATAATGAATGATGCTGTATATCCTATTGTTGTCAATGATGATATTACGACATCGAAAATGAATAATTTCACGTATAATATGTTACATAATGTTATACCTAATACTATATGTAACATGACGTGCAATTTTTTTGTATCTGTAAATAATTGTCACATACTAGAGCTTAGCAATATCTATGCAGAGAAAAGAAAAAAAAATGAAAGTGAATTTTATTTAAAAATGGAGTCCGATTTGTTTGATGAGAAGTTTAAATCGGAGTTGTATTTGTTTCGCGAGAACGCAAAGGTGCCCCAACTAGCCAAAAAAAAAAAAAAAAAAAAATAAAAATAAAAATAAATAAATAAATAATTATATATATATATATATATATTACACATATATATAATCTTATATATTTTTATATTTTTATATTTTTATATATTTTTTTTTATTTTCCAGATTGAACTTAAAGATTGCTATGTGAACCACAATTTTGAAGTAAGAGACGAAGAAGAAGTGTACTATAATTTGGAGGGGAAAAAACTTTTTTTTGAACT
>NC_004328.3:400000-420000 GCF_000002765.6 Plasmodium falciparum 3D7 | reverse complement strand
TCTAATAAAAAAAAAAAAAAAAAAAAAAATATTATTTTTAAAAATATTTTATCTTATTATGAATATGTAATATGTTTTTTTATGAAGAAAAAAATAAAAAATATTTTATCTTATAATCCTTATTATATTCATATAGAAAGTTGGTATAACAAAATTGGATATTGTATTGTATTCTTTTTATTTTCTATACTGAAAATTTTTTGTACTTGTGATGATGATACGACTCTACTCATATCTAGGAAGCACGTATATTATTTAAGTGATTCCTTAGAAAAAAGTGAGTATTCTTATAAGACAGGTGTTATAAACATACATGATTTATTGTTGGATTATTTTTTTGATCTTCATTTTATAAAGGATGAGTTGAAATGTCAAGATACAAATGGAAATATTAAATATGACCAAATGAATGACCATGTGAAAAATGACCATACCAATTATTATCAAAATAATAATATATTTAATTTGCTAACATTAATTAAGTTGAAGAAAGAAAATGAAAACTCATATATATTAAGATATACATTTTATAATCAAAAAATTGATTTATTTATAAATATGATAAATGAAAAGTTAGTATTCAAATGTCACTGGGATAGTGATATCTTTATAAATATGATTAGTTTGTCTTATAATTTAAAATTGATTATATATATTTTATATTTATTGAAATATTATTCTTCTTATATTTATATATATAATTTTTTAAAAGAACGATTTCAAGTAAGACCTGGTAAAATCGAAAATTTTGTTTTTAATAAAAAGGATTTATATCCAAATGTTTTTTTTCACAAATTAATGTTATATTATTTTTTAAAGAAATCGGACTATTCATCTAATCTGGTTATCACAAAATTTCTGGAGGAATTTTTTTCGTATATTGATTTTTATTTTTATATTTATTCGGGTGAGGAAAATAATCTGGAGACACAACTAAAAAGGGAATTGAAAAGGGGGGAAATAATAAATAATATTGTGAATGATCATTATGATAATATGAATGATCAAGGTGGTAATATGAATGATCATTATGATAATATGAATAACCATGATGATAATATGAATAACCCAGATGATAATATGAATAACCATGATGATAATATGAATAATCATGATGATAATATGAATAACCATGATGATAATATGAATAAACATACAAATTATTTGAATGACAAAGATAATTATAATAGTAAAGGAACCTTTCCAGAAAATACTTTCGATGATAAAAAGAATTGTTCTTATCAAAAAAATTTTGTATCCGTTTTTTATTTTACAATATATGTAAATAAAAATACGCCCTTATTATTATGCTTATTAATAGAAAGAGGCTATATATTTTGTACATATATTATTATTACATTTGAAAATATGAAAAAAAAAAGTATGGAAACACAAAATGGAGGAGGTAAATATGAAGAAGATATGAATAGTACATTTAAAAAAAATAATAGTTTTATAATACCCTTAATTCATAAAAAATATTTTCTTTCCTCACACATACATTTATATTTTGACAGTTTGAAAGATGTGATTGATAATAATTCTAATATGTTTATTAATTTATATAATATATTAAAAGTTAATTTTTACTGTCCCTTATTTTCGGATGGCTTCGATTTTTCCACGCATATAATGATGAATGGAAAGAAGAGTGGAAAAAAAAATGAAATGAAGAATTTGAGAGGAACTAATATGGAAAAGGCTGAAGAGAAAAGATATGTAGAGAATATTATTAATAATGATAGTCATAGTAATGTTCATGGGGATGATCATAATAATGTTCATGGGGATAGTCATAATAATGTTCATGGGGATGATCATAATAATGTTCATGGGGATAGTCATAGTAATAAACCTTGTTATATATACCAATTCTTTGATAAACAAAATTATCTTAATTTCATTAAACAAAAGAAAAAATGTGCCCTAGATTTACAATATTATATAAATAAAAGGAAAAATGCAAATTATTATGAATATCCAGAAAACTATATCAATAATTATATTTTACATTTATATACATCATTCAATAAAAAGTATGCTATGAAGAATGAACAGGACATGAACAAGGACGATAAAAATAACGAATTGATGATTTACCTTTTAATAAAAATCCATAGTAGTGGTTCTCTTTTTTTTAAAATACCAATAAAAGGAAAAAGGTATATGAAAATAAATAATTTGGATGTGATAAAAAATAGGGAGTTATTTATATATCATAAATGTTTAGTTATAAATATGAAACTTGAAAAAAAAAAAAAAAAAAAAAAATATGACAATGGGAAAAAAAATGATGATATGAATACTATATGTATGATAGATCAAAATAAATTACTTGACAATGAGAATAAAATAAAAATGAATGAAATTATAGACACAAATGTGATGAATAAAGATATATGTTCTAATATGGTTGATGATGAGAAGAATGAACAGGATACATCAAATAATACAATAACATCGAATGAAGGTAAAATAAATAATTGGGTTTTAATAAAAAAAATGTATATATTATTAAATGATGAAAGTACAAAATTAAATATTTTAGATATATTTTCATGTATTATAAAAAGTTGTTATACTTTCGATTTTTCAAACGAGCTTTATTATTTAGAAAATAAAATACTGTGTTCTAATTTTGTCGTAAGAAATAGTCATATATCAAATATTGATATTGTCTATTATTCTAATTATAATAAAGATATAACATGTTCCATAAGTTTAAATTTTCTGAATAATGAATATGACAATAATAATAATAATAATATAAAAAATGAATTGCCTAAAAGCAATGAAATGATACAAAAAGAAGAAATATTAAATAATAACCATAATACATTTAAACAAAAAAATAGAAATGATATGACAACACCTTTTTCTACGTGTAATGACATTTTAAAGAATTTATTATTTATCGATATATCTTTTAATAATCCAATTGATTGTATAAATAACATTTTTATTAAAGAAAAAAATAATTTATATTTATATTTAGAAAAGAAGAAAAGTATATATAATTTATTAAAATTAATATGTTTAACATATGAATTCCATCATAATTTTTATATTTTAATAAATAAAACAAATGAACATTTAAGAAAAACCCATTTTTTAAATATTATGGATCCTTCCATGTTATTCGATATACAATATGAAAATTTATTTACAATAAATTTGATATGTAAAGATTTATATATATATAATAATAATAATAATAATAATAATAATAATAATAATTTATGTTTATGTATTTTATTACATCCTGAATACTATTCTCAAATTATAATCATACCGTATTTAACTTGTTATAATAATAAAAATGTTAGAAATGATGTGAGCTTCAAAAAAAAAAATTATTTTTTTAAAAATTTTAAATATGACGATCATCTCAGAAATAAACAACAAAATTATAATGGTTCATTTTTGAATATCCAAAGAGATCATTCAAAAGGAGTATTAGAAAGGGATGGCAAAATAACACGAGATGATTTATTATCATCTTTTTCTGTTCAAACATATACATCATTGAATAATCAAAATGTATTTATTGATAATATGGATGAAGAAGATTTATTTATTTATTTATTTTTAAACTATTGTAATCTAATAAATTTTAATATAACTAATAATAATGTGTCACAAAATTATAATGATAAGATATCCGATTTAAATAAAACAAAAAATAAAAATGAAGAACGTTCTTTTTGGTCTTCTTCCCTTAAAAAGTTACTTACCAAATTTGATGAGGAAATATTTTCAACAAATGATTTGAGAGTTTTTGAAGAATATGAGATGTTTATTTCAAATATAAAGTATATATTAAAAATGAAAAACAAGATAATATCATCAGAAGTATTTTTTTTCTCTCCATATTTTCTTCCTACCGTATTATACAATCTATTTGAATTTTTAAGGACCCTAGGAGTGTGGTTAACATTACTAGGTCGACTAAAAAATGATTACACGGATATTAACTTAAGAAATGATAGAAATATATGTAACGTATTTCAATATATCACAGCTAAAAAGAATAGTAAGTCTTGGGATAATCAACCGAATCCTGAGGTGAAAAATATGAATACAGATGAAAATAATACCACAACAACAAAAAAAAAAAAAGATGATAATGATAATCAAAATGACGATATTTATATACATCTTATATGGAACATATATAATGTTAGAACATTATATACAGAAAGGTTAAATAATGATAGAAAGATAAGTAATGCCAAGAGAAAATATGAAACTTTTCATACTAATATGGATGATATTTTTAATGATGATAATAATTGTATAAATATAATAAATGTAGAAGATAATAAGGAAGAAAACATAAAAGATTTGAAGTATAAAAAATTAAAAACAAATGAAGTTGAAAAAGTTGATAATGAGTTTATACAAGTAACAGATAATAATATAATAGAGATAAATCCAAAAAAAAAAACATCTACACAAAATGAAGAACAACATAATATAAATACAATAAATGAGAATGGTAATATGTATACATATTCATTAATAAATAGTACACTTACTTTGAATAACATACATATGAAAAGATGGAAATATCTTATAAACACTTATTGTTTTAATAATTATATAATGTTTTTTCAAACAACACAAAATAAGTATCTTCTTAATAGAAGGTTGATAAAAAAAGCCTTTTTTTTAAGAAGTTTAAAATTTGATGATTTTAATGATATAAAATCTTACTATAAGAAGGTAAAGGAAATTAATTATTGTGATAATAATCATAAGAATAATAAAATGGATACTGCACAACAATATATACATTATTTAAAAGAGGATCAAAAAGAAAAGGAGCTTATAAATTTTGATCATATTATTAATTATATGTCTGATAATATATGGGTTTCTCAAATACATTATTTGACACATGGTATTAGCTTATACTTTGAAAATGTGGGCGAAGAGGTTGATGAGGAGGATGCCTGGTTTTACTGTCTTCAAAAAAAAAAAAAAATAAATGGTGATGATAATAAAATGAATGGTGATAATAAAATGAATGGTGATAATAAAATGAATGGTGATAATAAAATGAATGGTGATAATAAAATGAATGGTGATAATAAAATGAATGGTGATAATAAAATGAATGGTGATAATAAAATGAATGGTGATAATAAAATGAATGGTGATAATAAAATGAATGGTGATAATAAAATGAATGGTGATAATAAAATGAATGGTGATAATAAAATGAATGGTGATGATAATAAAATAAATGGTGATGATAATAAAAATTGTGATGATAATAAAAATTGTGATGATAATAAAAATTGTGATGATAATAAAAATTGTGATGATAATAAAATTAATTGTGATGGTGAGGTGTGTGGGGAGGAGTATTCAAGAAAACTTTTGATTTTATATAAAGATAATATTTTAAAAGAAAACTGTGAAATAAATTGCTCATTGAATATAATATATAAATATATTAGAATATGGTTATTAAGATTAAAGTTACAAGATGTAGATGTTTTTTTTTGTATATTGAATGAAGTAATTAATGATAAAAAAAAGATTTGTGAATTTTCGTCATTAGTTTTTAATTCTGTTTTATCTTATTACGAACATTTAGATTTTTGGTTATCTAAAAATACAGATGTTTTGTGTTCTCCTTTTATAGAGACCCAATTTACTTTGAGAGAAGAGAAAGATGTAATAAATGATAGTATAAATAATGTTGAAAAATCAGATTTGTTTTTAAAATATAAAAAGAATAAAAATAAGGAAATAAAATATAATGATAAAAAATTTATTGAAATAATTATTCCATTTATAATAAAAGAAAAAGGAGAAGAGAAAAATTTACATATGGATAATATATTAAAATATAATAAAAATGATATAAAAATAGATTATAATGATATGAATAATTCGATGGATATAATAAAAAATGAAGATGATAAAGAATATTTAAGTAATTATATAAATAATAATATTAAAAATATTAAAAATATTAAAAATAATAATGATGTACAAAATTCCAATATGAATTCAAATTATAAAAATATAGATATAAATATGTTAAATGCTTTAAATTGTTCTGTTATTAATTATAATAATATAAAAATTAATTATAAAATATGGAGATATATGCCTTGTCCATTTAAAATAATATCATATAATAAAAATAAATTAGATATTTTAAAAAAAAATAATGATAGTATCATTTTAAGCTTTCAAATTTCTTCCTTACCTGTAAAAAATTTAAAAGACGTATATATAAATAATGAGCCTTTTATTAAATTCCTTGTAACTAATCATATTGATTTAAATGTAGCCCATGAAAGAGTTATGAATATTTTACAAAAATATAATTTAAAACCAAACTATTCCTTAGTAGCTACACAAACAATTCTCCACATTTCAACATTTGAATTATTGCTCAACGCTAATCAAAAAAAGGAATGAACACTATTTTAATTATACACATATTTTATAATTATGGGAAAATAATCCTTACTTTTGCACATATTCGCTCCTTCAAATACTTGTAAAAAGACTTAACGGTATTAATAAATGTGTACCATATGTATATATGCCACTATAAGGATGAATAAATAAATAAATAAATATATATATATATATATATATATATATATATATATATAATTATTTATTATATTATATTATATTATATTATATTTTATTTTTTTTTTTTTTAATTTGTCAAGTGTTTATATTTCTATAATTTTGATATTTTTTTTCAAACAAATGAATAAATAAATATAAATATGAACATATATATATGTATATTTTATTTTATTTTATTTTTTAATTTTTTTTTTTTTTAATAACATAAAAAAAAAATGAACAAATACATAAGAGCGCCAAATTTAATTTATATTTGTGCTTCTCTGGGTATTCATTCCATACTTTTTAAAAAACAAAAAAGTCCAGATAATAAAAATTCGTACCATATTAAAGATTTCATAAAATTAAAAAATATAATATTCTTAACATCCTGTGAAGTTACCCAGGATCCAAAAGAAGGAGGAGGAAAAAAAAATTATGATAGGTACCACAATGAATTATTTAACAATAAAATAAATCAAAATAAGGTACACATCGATAATAATGAATTAGTAAATTATTTTGATGAATTGTATGAACAAAGTAAAAATGAAAATATTATTACAAAGGGTGAGGGGGAAGAGGTAGAGTTCAATTCATCAAACCTTTTGTTACCCTTTGTTGAGGAGCATGAACATGTAAAAGATAAAAATGATAATGATAAATGTATAAAATATGAATATGTTAATGATAAATGTATAAAAGATGAACATGGTGAATTCGAAAGAGTAGAAGAGAATATAAAATTAAGTGAAGATATAATAAATATTATTGAAAATATTTTAAAAAAATATAATGTTGTTTTATTTATGAAAGGCACAGCTTTAAATCCTTATTGTAAATATAGTAAACAAGCTATTCACATTTTAAAATTAAATAAAGTAAAACAAATTCATACAGTCAATATTTTAGATAATCAAGAATTAAGAAATGCTTTAAAAATTTATTCGAACTGGCCTACATTTCCTCAATTATATGTTAATCAAAAATTTATAGGTGGCATAGACAAGTTGCAAGAATTGCATGACCAAAATAAAATTAAAGATATTATATAATATGTATATATATATATATATATATATATTTATTTATTTATTTATTTATTTATTTATATATATGTCCACTTTGTTTTTTTTAAAACAAAGTTATTTTCAAATATATTTGTAATTTTTTTGTACAAAATGAAATATATATATTTTATAAAAAACACAAATAAAAAAATTACACACATATATAATATATATATATATATGTGAACAAAAAAACAAAATAAAATAAAAATGAGAAAGAAATGTATATATAATAAATTTCATATATATATATAATATATATATATATATATATATATATTTTTTTTTTTTTTTTTTTTTTTTGCCCCACCATTATGTGCTTGTGGTTTGTTTTATCAAATTCAATAATTTTGTTCATGTGAATATTTAAAAGATTAAATTAAAAAAGTCATATGGGAATAGTTTCCATATGATATGTTTTTTTTTAGGAATATAAAAATGAAAGGAATTATTATATTTTTCAAAAAATTCATATAAGTATTCATTATATATAATTTCATCACCATAAATTAAACTTGATTCTGGTACATAAGCAAAATGGAAAACTTCCTCATCAGTTTGATTAGTATCATTTTCTTTTTTTTTTTCTTTTTCTCCATAATTTTTATTATATGTTAATTTATCATTAGGGCCATAATCCATTTTGTTTTTATTATATCTATTTTTATCATGTTGATTAAAATGGTCTTTATAATCACCACCATTCACATTAACATTAACATTAACATTTTCATTTTCATTTTCATTGTTTTTTATGTTTACATTTTTTTTATGTTCCTTATTACCTTTGTTACAATTCTTTTTATTTGGATCCTTAGTATAACAAAATACATTTTGATTTTTTTTCTTCTTGTTATTTATTAAGAGAAGATAATGAACTGTGTTTTGAAATTCAGGGGGGTATTCAGAAAAGGATTTTTTTTTCCATTCGTTCGGAGCAAAACATGAATAATCCCAACTAATAACTACAGCTTGGTAATTCCAATATTTGTGTCTTACAACATTTCCTATATGGAATATGGGAATTGATTTATAAATTCGTTTCCGTACATAATTTCCTAAACCAAAATAATATTTCTTTCCAAATATAATTTCTGTATCTTTTGGTATAGCTTCAAAGGAAAGGAAATTTTTATTCTTAAATATTTTATTTTGTAAAAGATAATATTCCAATAAATTCATTTTATCATCATTACTAATAAAATCGTCATTCTTTAATATATCTTCTTTATTAAAAAAAAAATTTGGTAATGTATATTCATTATGATTTTTATAAGATGATATATTCGGGTCATTCCATTTATTACTAATATTATAAAAATTATTCACATTATTGTTATTATTTATAATATTACTACTTATAATATTAGGCATACTATCATATTGATTATACATAATATTATTAAACGTATTACTCGCCCACTTATCCTGAAGCTGGGAACTTGCTGCATATATATTCCTAAAACATTTTACCGTCTCATTTTTTGATTTCATGGGCATATGTAACAGTGGATGAGCGCAGACATAAGGTGAAGTTATATGCACATAGTAATGACATTCCGTTGATTGGAATACATTAACAACTTTTGTTTGAGTTCCGCTTTTGTAATTTAAAGAACAGTCAAAATACATTGTCGTTATATAATCATGAACTTCGTCTAAGGAATCTATACATTTTCCTCCCTTTAAATCAAAAGCCAACGCTTTATAAAAACTACCATTTCCATATTTTAGCACCTCCAGTGGTTTATCAATTATATAGGTACTTACATATGGCATATGGTGTGCTGATGAAGAAAAGTAAGCAGAAAGGGAGGTTATGTAAAAGGGGGTATAAGACACATTAAAAGAGGATGGGAATAAATTTGGTGCTGATGAAAAAGTATTTGATGATGACAACGTATTTGGTGATGATAACGTATTTGATGATGACAACGTATTTGATGACGACAACGTATTTGATGATGGCAACGTATTTGATGATGACAACGTATTTGGTGATGACAACCTATTTGATGACGACAACGTATTTGGTGATGACAACGTATTTGGTGATGACAACCTATTTGATGATGACAACGTATTTGGTGATGACAACGTATTTGATGATGACACCCCTTTTGTATCAGATGTATTATTTGGTGTAGTCATACTATTTTGTGGTGATATATTAGCTGATGTTCCCATACTATTTGGAGATAATCCATTCCTTAAAGAAAATTCCTCTAAAGATGACAACATTTGAGGTGAAGTTAAATTTTTTTTTTTATTTGAATAATCATATTTTACATTTGATATATTTGAATTATTCGTATTTGTAGATGATAGCGAATTTTGTTGTGTGGGCAAAGGATTAGATGTTGATAGGTTTCCTTTCAATTTATTATAATATTCTATAGTTTTTTTCATCATATGATTAGATTTTAATACAGGAAAAATATCATACATTTTTTCATAAAAGGGTTTACCTTGATTAAGTGAATTATATGATGATCCTAATAAAACTAATGGATATTTTTCTTTCCCATAAGCATTTTTCTTATATTGTATAACACTATATGGTAAACATATTTCAAACATGGTATCATCTTCTCTAATAAAATGATGACATTTATTCATCAGATTTTTTAAAAGAAAAAAATTTGGTGGATTTATTTTCTCTGTATAATTACAAAACATATATCCACTTAATGTAATACGATATAAATATATAGCTTCAGGATAATATAAATTTAAATTGTGTATTAATTTTTGTTTTAATGATTTATAATAATCTTCAGTATATTGATAATTCGAAAATGATTTAAAAAAATATACATCATTATCTTTTAATTTTTTTATTATAATATTATAAAGTTTAGTAATAGTTGTATTTAAATGTTCATATATTTGGAAAATGAATGGATAATATACATTATACAGCTTTTCAAAACTATTAACTCTTAAATTATTATTACCACATAAAAATAATACTTCAAAAAAATATTTGCCATCACTATAATATTGTACAACAGTATTATTAGAAAATAATAAATCTTTTCCTATAGCATAAGTAGATATAGTGATATGTTTTTTATGTTTCGTATGATATCTTTTTGTTATAAATGATATAGATTTATTTAAACATATTTTTAATATATTTCCATTATTAAACGCATCAATACATGTATTATTTATGGTTAACATTTTCCCTTTTATTATATGACTTTTTAATAATACGTCATCATTAATATTATTATATATTCTATATTTATGATACGCATTAATTTTATGTTTATAAAAAATATAATCATATAACCTTTTAAAATTACAATTAAATGTCTTATTTAATTTATCAACTTTTTCGTTTCTTTCGTTCGAAAAATAATCATAATGATTTTTTTTTTTTTTATCTTTTTTTTTTTTTTTTTTTTTTTTTTTTTTCCCCCCCTTTAATTCTTTGGAATATTTATTATTTAATTTATTCAATACGTTATTACAAGTCCAACCGTTATTATTACTGTTCTTATAACTTGTATTATTATCACCAACATCTTTAATAATATTTTGTGTAAGATCGCTTGCTTGTATATTTTCATCTTGGACATTCATCCAGTAATGTGCATTATGATATTCGATTTCGTAGTTATCTTCCTTTAGGTATAAATTATAGTTCATATTATTATTATCTTGATATTTTAGAAGAAAGTTTTTATTTAGATGTTCTTCTATATAATCATACCTATTGTAGGTTGTATCATAATCATTATTAATTTGATTGTCACCATTATTGCTGATATGATTATAATTATTTTTATAATTATTATTATAACTCTTCTTCTTTTTATTATTATTATTATTATTATTTATTTCTTTATGTTCGTCAAACCCATTAGGGTAAAAATCATCAACCTCTTTCAATAAATCATATTGCTCACATGTATCAAAACTATCAGACTTATCTAATATACAAAGAAAGGAATCTTTTCCTACCGTTATGTTCGTATATTTTAAAGATCTATCTAAATTGATTAAGGTACTAGGTACACTATAATCCAGTTGAATCTGGTATTTTGTATTTAAGAAACATATGCAAACCAATACGTTTACAATAATAACAAGAAAAGTAAACATCTTCTTTTATATCATATTTACTCTGATATTTTTCATTATTCGATATATTTTATATATATATATATATATATAATATAACTTCAAAAAAAAAAAAAAAAATACAAAATGGTACTTTAAATGATTAATGCGTAATAATATATAAATAAATAAATAAATATATATATATAATATATATATATATATATATATATATATTAACGTGTTTTATTATTTTCTCTTATATATATATATATATATATTATGTATGTACGAATGTGTAATATAAAAAAAATAAGAAATAAGAAATTAAATTTCAATATTAATGATACAATGGGATTTACAAAAAAATTATTATATTAAATAATTATATATATATATATATATATACATATATATATGTGCAGTATATATTTTTCTGGTCCTTGTAATTTTTATTTATTAAATATATTTTTTTTTTTTTATCGCGAACATACTGGAATATATAAAATATATATACATAATATATATATATAATATATATATTATATAATTATTTATTCCTTTTATTTTATTATTATTTTATTTATATATTTTATTTATTTATTTATTTATTTTATTATTTTTTTTTTTTTTGACCCTTATATATTCCACCCATTTTATAAGAATAAATATAATAATATTTCTGTTTTATTAAAAAAACATTATCTTTGAATAAGGCATTATTTAACAAAAAAAAAAAAATATAACATACTTTTTTTTTTTTTTTTCTTTTTTTAGTAAAATACATTTATTTTGTATTTAATTCGTTAAAAAGATGATGATAACTAATATTATACAAGAAGAAAGAGAAGAAGCAAGAAAAAAAAAAAAAAAATAAAATAAAATAAAATAACTGAAACTTGAAATAAGTGGCGAAAGATATTTCAAATTTCATTATACAAAATATTTCTTTTTTCTTTTTTTTTTTTCTTTTAGAAGATATAATCTTAATTATATTTTATAAAATAAATTAAAAAAAAAAATATAATTGTAAAATCTTCTTAACAAGAACAAATACAAAACATTTTGTATTCTTATTATTTCATTAATGAAATGATAATTTACAAACTTGATAAAATAGAAAAAATTAAAAAATAAAATAAATCTTTACGAATGTTAGAGATAATTTTTATATATTTTATTTTTTACCTATTTATCAAAACACCAAAAGGGAAAAAAAAAAGAAAAGGAATAAATCAATAAATATATATATATATATATATATATATATATATATATATATATATTTTATATATATACATATTTGTCAATTGGACAAAATTGTTTGCTCCTTTGACACAGTATGAATTTTTTTTTTTTTTCTTTTTTTGCTTCTTCTCATTTCTATTATCATGATTGAAGAATGGAAAAAATCTTTGGTAATCTGATTTTTAATGAATTAAAAATTAAATTTAACAATAACAATAGTTTATAATTTAAAAAAATTTATATATATATATAATATAATATATATATATATAATTATATTTCTTTTTATGACATATATATATAAATTATAAACATACATAATAATATATATAAATAAATAAATATATATATATATATATATATATATACTTTTAACTTTTTTTTTTTTCCCTTTTTTTATTTCCTTATTCTTTTTTCAAATATCAATAAATAAATATATATATATTTATGTGTATATAATATAAATACTAAAAAAGTACAAAATTTCATAAAAAATTTACATCTTAATAATAATAAAGAGATCTCTATACCTTCAACATTATTCCTTATAAAGTGTAATGCGATAGCAAATATAAATATTAGGAAAATGATTTATTAAAAAAAAAAAGGAAAAAAAAAAAAAAAAAAATAAAGAAAAAAACATGAAAAATAAAAAAAATATAAAAAATATAAAAAAATAAATGATATAATTTTATTGTGTAATAATTGAATCGACGTTGGTTAATTCTCCTTCGGAATCTTCATTTTCTTCATTTCTCATTTTTTTTCCTAATGTAAGCAAATTTAAAAAAAATTTATGATAAATTATAACAATAGAATAAAAAGACAGATGGAAATATAAAAATATATATATATATATATATATATATGAACAAAATATATAAGAACAATATACATATTTTATATATTATATTTTTTTATCTTATTTTTGTATTACTTTCTAAGATAATATTTCCTACACGGTAAATTATAGAACCAAATAGGTAGCCAAACTGTAAAAAAAAAAAAAAAAAAAAAAAAAAAAAAAATATAAATATTTATGAACGAACAAGCCATTTGATATTACACACATATTATATACACATTATTTTGTTCATAAAAAAAAAAAAAAAAAATTCATTTTTTAATTTCACACTTACCAAAGTTACGAAATCTAATAATCTTGGTTCTCTTACAACATCACCCTATAAAATTAAAAAGTAAAAATAATATACATGAATGCATAAAATTATTATAAAATATGATACGTTGTACCATCATAAACATTTAAATGTATATTGTGAAAAAAAAAAAAAACATTACATATAAAAAATATATATCATATATATCATATATTTCACATATATATTTATATATTTATATCTTTTTAATTCTTACGGCTAAGAATTTAAAGTAATAAGCAATTGCTATTGCTGGACCTTGTATACAACTAACAATAGTATATGTCATGGTAGAAAATTTGTCGATAATCTATAAAAAGCATAGAAAATGAAAAATTATATGGTTACATATATATATATATATATATATATATATATATATATCTTAATTCAATTAAACATTCCCATATTTATTTCCTCTTGTATGTATCAACGTTTTTCATCCTTTTTATTCTTACATAGCTGGTTATTAAATTATCACAAATGTTAAAGAAGGAAAACAATGCGAAGGTTTTCTAAAAAAAAAAAATAAAAAATAATAAATAAAATAATAATATATATAATATATATAATATTGTTTTATTTAATTATTATTGTTAAAATATATATAAATGTCTCTTATAATTTTGAAATTTTATTATAAGCTTCTTACCCATGCTCCGTCACAATCATCACATAACTTAGCCATACCAAGACCACAATTCTGAAGAGGAAACAAAACAAAAAAAAAAAAAATAATTAAAATAAAACAAATTGAACATTAAAAAACATATTTTTTTATTAACATAATAAGTAGTAATTTTTAATATATAATGAAAATCCTATTTTACCTCTACGACTGTGTTTCTTCCCAAGAATAAACATGCGAAACCATTTTTTATATTTGTCCATATTTCATTATATGGTAAATGAACTAAAAAGGGAAAATTATACATACATACATATATATATATATATATATGGGCACATTTCATTTTATTTTATTTTTTCTTTCCTAATTAATTCTTACGTTGTTTTAAAAATGGAAGGGTGTATACAGGTAATATAAGACAAGAAGTGAACAATTGGAAAAAGGATACCATAGCCTATAAGAAATAAAAATAACAGAAATAATTATAATGCGTTATAGGAATAAAAAAAAAAAAAGTGGTAAAAAAGGAAATATATATATAATATATATATTATTATTATTATATTTTTCTTCTTACATTTAATCTTAAAATGTCAATCTTATATTTTTTAAAAACTATTTCCCTTGTCATGTTTGAAAAGCATACAGGCTAAAAAAAAAAGAAGGAAAAAAAAAAAAAAAAATGATAAAGAATATAAATTAATATAATAAAAACAAAGTTTAAGTGTTAATATATATTAAATATTACAATATATATATATATATATATATATTTATTTATTTATATATTTTGTTTTCTTACAATTAAGGCACTAATTAAGACAAGATTAAATATGATAGAATTTTCTTCTTGTGTTTCAAAAGATAATTTCATTTCTACAAGAGCTATTGTTACAACAATAATAACTGCTCCGAGATAATTGTATAAGTGATATCTAAAAAGGAGTAAATAAATAAATATAAATAAATAAATATATAAATATATAAATAAATATATATAAATATATAAATAAATATATATAAATATATATATATATTTTATATTTTTTTTTTTTTTTTTTTTTTTTTTTTTTTTTTTTTTTTTGTAATTTAAAATAGTATACTTACCTATATCTTAATATTAAAAAGCAGAAGAACATATTAATAGGAATACTTAATTGAAGAACAAATGATTGGATATTTCCAGTAGTTCTTGTAAGACCTATGAAGGCCAAAATGACTGAACAGGCATCTAACATGGATATAGCAAAAAATTGTAAATTAAAGCTTCGGTGTCGTTCCTAAAAAGGTCATAAGAAATAAATATAAATATATAAACAAATTAATCAACATACATACATATATATATATATATATATATATATATATATATATATATATATATGTGTAATGTTTTATATTGGTAGGTGGAATAGATTCTCTTATAAATCCATCATTTTAATATATTGATTTATCTTACTTTTGAATTTCCCTTTTTATTTCCAAATAAGGAATAAACAATAAAGAACATAATCATACAAATAAAGTTGTGAGTTTCGGATGTTACAAAACTATAGTTACCAATTTTGTTTAAAGTTCTTTTAGCAAAAATTTTATTCATTACACATACACTTAAATAAATAATACTTAAAATATAAATAAAAATATTATCCTTAATCTCTTTAAAAATAAGTTTAAACACATGAGCACATTTACCAAGACAAGAACCTCCACCTAAACGTGAGCCATCTGTTAAGGTCGACAAGGGAAAAAAAAAAAAAAAAAAAAAAAAAAAAAAAAAAAAAATTAATACATATGGGTATACATATATATATATATATATATATATATATATATATATATATCCAATAGGTTGATTTATCTATTCATTTATATCATTCCATATTTCCATTTTTGGATACTTACTTCCTTCTTGTACTAAATTATCTAATTCTCTATAACGCTCGTCATTTTTGCTTGAATTTTTTTGATTATTTTTTTTACTTGCGAATTTCATTTTGTTATATGTAAGAAATTAAAAAAAACAAAATAATAAATGAATGTATAATAAATAATATGACTGCGTGTATTTATTATTAACGGATATTATAGTCTAAAAATATAATATATCGGAATGTCGATTTTAAAATATTTATGTCATATATGTGGAAGACAATGAAAATAATCTATAGAATTATTTAACTTTTTAAAAAACATACATGTATATATAAATATATATACATATATATATATATATATATATATATATATATATATATTTATATAAAATTTTTTTCATATATTATTAAATATTCTCCATTAAAAAAAAAAAAAAAAAAAAAACAAAAACTTCATGTGTTATACAAATATTGACATATCAATATATATATAAATATATTATATATAATATACAAAAATGGAACCACAAATATATAGAAAATATATTCAAATATACATCATGTATATAATCTAAAATATTTGTACAAATTATATATATGTTTATTAAAAAAAGCTTAGAAGCAGTACAACTTGGGAAAGTAAAAAAAAGGAAAAAAAAAAAAAAATATATATAGTAATATATATATATATATATATATATAAATATATATATTTATATTATATATACATAAATATATTTTTATAAACAAATTTGTTTATAAATGAATTCTATTTAAATTATATAAAATCTTTTATATAACAATTTATATAATGGAGGACATTTATTAAAAATATATGTACTTTTTTTATTAAGTTAAAATTCTTAACTTTCAAAAAAAAAAAATATATGTAATAAAATATACAATATATATATATTTATATATTTATACAATAAACAGAATGAACAATCGAAAGTCAAAAAAAAAAAAAAAAAAAAAAAAAAAGGTTCAAGTATAAGAATATAGATATTTTTAGAATAATATTATATATTATTATATTTCAAAAAAAAAAAAATATAATATATATATATATATAGTTTCCTATATAATAATTAAATAAATATATATATATATATAACATATTATTATTAATATTTATTTATTAATATATATCAAATTAATAAATAAATACGATTTCTATATGAAATTTATTTTATCTCATGATATATAATAAAAAAAGTATGGAAATATATAAATTATATAAATTATATATATTTATGGACTTATAATATTAAATATATAAGAATTTTTTTTATATATTTTTAAACAATAAAAAAAAAAAATAAATAAATAATCGGAAAAATAGGAATTTATAAAAAATATATATTTTTTATATATAATAATAATAATAGGTATAAGTTCTTTTTTATTTATAAAATATAATAAAAAAATATATAAAAAATTTCTTTTTTCATATGGAAAAATAAAAAAATATATAAGAAAATATTTATTTTTATATAGTAAACATTCTAATATAATATAAAAAAAATTTATAATATTATGTAATTTATTTATGTATATGTATATAGAATCACTCAACTACTATATAAAATTTCTAAATATTATATAAATACAGTAGGAGTTACTTTTATTTTTATTTACATATATATATGAGCTGATATTCTTAGGGTTCTAATTTTTTAGAATCTATTTAGAGCTTTAAAAGGAATATATTGAAATATGAGAATTGAAGTATAAAATTATATTTATTATTATAATATATATATATATATATATATATAAATTTAATATTATGATGATGTGGTAATATTTATATATATATAATTAATATATATATATATATATATAATATATATATATATATATATATATATATAATATATATATAATTTAATATTATGGTAATGTGGTAATATAATATATATATATATATATATATATATAATATATTAATACATAAATAAATATGTATTTATTTAAAACCTTAAAAAAAATTTTATATATAATTATAATTATATATATATATATATATTTCTTCTTTTAAGCCATAATGTATATAAAAACAAAATAGGCCTATTATTTAACCCTTATAAAAATATTTCTCTACCCCCAATATTTTATTTTTTATACATTACATTTTTTTGATACTGTATATATATTTTATATGTATTTTTTTATTTAGACTATATATATATATATATATTATATAATATATTATATAGGTAATTATTTCTTTTCATAGATTATACAAAAAAATAAAAATACAAACATAAATAAAAAAAATACGAACATATTATTTAATATATTACTTTTTTTTAATTTTTTAATGTAATATATATATATATATATATATATATATATGTATAATAAATAAATATGGCATATAAATAATTATTATATTTAAAAAGAAGAAAAAAAAAAAAATTAGGATGTAATTCGTTTATAATATATATATAGGAGTTTTTTTTTTTTCTTTTTCTTTTTTTTTTCTTTTTTTTTTGGTATTAAATATAAATATGTATTATTTTGTTCTGTTCTTTTTTTTCCATTTATTATAAAATAATTTTTTTTTTGTAAAGTGCTGTATTCCAAAGGACATAGCTTCAAAATAGGACACTCCAATTATTTATATATATATATATATATATATATATAATATTAATTTATATTTATTATGTATATATTAATATATAATTACAAAAAATATATTAACCCAAAATGGTACACCATATATATATTTAAAATGGTAAAAAATATGTATGTGTTTCACTATTAAAAAGTATTATATAAAAAAAAAAAAAAAAAAAAAAAAAAACTCATGTGCGATACGTTTATTTATATGGATATAACAAAATAAATAAAATAAAATCAATTAATAAATGTATGTCGAAATGTTAAGATATAAGAATTTAATTTAACGTATATTTTATTTAAATCGAATTTATTTTATCGTATAAAATAGGAAGATATAAATAAATAAATGTAAATGTGAATAATATATAAATAATATATATATATATATATATATATATATATTTTATGTACATCATAATTGTTTACGTTATTTTTGTTTTTTTGCTGTTTCATTATTTCAAAAATGAATAAGGTGCTTTTAAATAGCTTAAACAAAATATGTAATAAAAAAAAAAATGGATATAACAATTTTAATGTATTATTGAATATAAGAAATATTGTTTATGATACTAGTAGAAATTATAAAAAAAGGGAAAATATATTTTATAAAAGTTTTATAAGAAATGATTATAGTAGTATGAGTAAAAAAGTTGAGGATGAAAATGATAATAAAAAAAAGTCGAAAAAGAAAAATATATTTTTAACA